>NC_064812.1:35964664-36007907 GCF_023721935.1 Panthera uncia
GGGGGAGGGACAGAGAGAGGGGGAGACACAGAATCGGAAACAGGCTCCAGGCTCCGAGCCATCAGCCCAGAGCCCGACACGACGCTCGAACTCACGGACCATGAGATCGTGACCTGGCTGAAGTCGGACGCTTAACCGACTGCGCCACCCAGGTGCCCCTATATGTACCACATCTTTATCCATTCATCCGTCGATGGACATTTGGGCTCTTTCCATACTTTGGCTATTGTTGATAGTGCTGCTGTAAACATGGGGGTGCATGTGCCCCTTCGAAAGAGCACACCTGTATCCCTTGGATAAATACCTAGCAGTGCAGTTTCTGGGTCATAGGGTAGTTCTATTTTTAATTTTTTGAGGACCCTCCATACTGTTTTCCAGAGTGGCTGCACCAGTTTGCATTCCCACCAGCAGCACAAAAGAGACCCTCTTTCTCTGCATCCTCACCAACGTCTGTTGCTGCCTGAGTTGTTAATGTTAGCCATTCTGACAGGTGTGAGGTGGTATCTCGTTGTGCTTTTGATTTGTATTTCCCTGATGATGAGTGATGTTGAGCATTTTTTCATGTGTCTGCTAGCCATCTGGATGTCTTCTTTAAGAATTCAGTTTTATATGGGAAGAACAATACTAGGGACCTAGCTTCAGTAGGGCATGTCCTATGACTAATGGTTCCAAAATAACAAGCTGAAGTGATTATCTGTCATTCTCCACCTCTATCCCCACATGCCTGTCACATTATACTTTAAGATAAAACATTTATTTTGAGAATTTGACCCAGTCTCGGGGTTGGATGCGTGATCGTGAAATGCTATAAAGCGACATGGCCTGCGTGGGGACTGAGTTAGAAGTCTGGATTATCATTTGTAAGGTGTCCTAAGCAGGTGAGCCAACCATACCTACAAAGAACATGGAGGCCAGGGAATTCTCCCAGTTTCCACACTCAACAAACACTGAATGTAGATCATTGTCTCATCTGTACCCATGAGATTTTAATTTATGGAAGTAATGGAATGACGATATGGCGAGGTCAATGCCATTGAAAAAAGAGTTTATTACTTACATTACCACAGAGAAGGGGGCCCACCACACCACACAGGGTCACGGGGCGGGGCGGGTACCAGGTTGTAGTTAGGACACAGAAGCAGAAGCCAGGGGAAAGCCTAGGCCAGCACCTTTATCGGGGTTTGTGTGGGAAAGTCAAGGCTGGGCAGAGCAAACATTTTAGAATTAGCCAGTTTGAATAATTCAGGCCAGTTTGGGGCTATAGGGATGATCTCTGATTGACTGGTACCTGGCCCTGGGATGACTTAGGTCGGGGTTAACACTGGTGTGCTGTCGGAGAGTCAGGGAGAGTGTTGAGGGGATACACACGAGACTATACGTGCATACAGAAGGCATAGTTCTAGGCAGGTTGCCATTATCCCCAGGAAGTAGCTAGCACCGGGAGGGGCAGTCTCTCCCTGGGGCTGGAAGGCCTCCCAAATATTAAAACGCCATAAGACACGGGAAACAAAAAACATGATGAACACAGTGACATTAGTTTCAAACAAGTGTTTCCTTCTTCACACTATTTTCTACCCATCCCTCAAACACTTAGAGTTCTCCTATAGTATGCAGAAACTACATTGTCATCTTCTATGTAAATAGTGAGCACCCTTGGTTTCAAATCTGTACCTGGGGGGGGGCACCTGTGTGGCTCAGTTGGTTAAGCATCTAGGTCTTGATCTCAGGGTTATGAGTTCAAGCCCTGCATTGGGCTCTGCACTGGGTGTGAAACATACCTTAAAAAAAAAAAAAAATGCAGCTGGATGGAGTTTGGAGTGGTTTTAATTCTGCCTTTCATAAATAGAGTTCTTTTAAAAGACCATGAAGTTCATGTTGAGTCATCAAGTCATAGGACTAGAGGGGTCTGGGAAGTCACTCAAACCCCCTTTCATTTTATATCTGGGGAATCAACCATTAAACATTCTCCGGAGTCTCAATGGCTTAACTACTATTAAAATCAAACACAGAATATAATTAAGCATGTAATTAGAAACATTAATAACCATACTCAGCCAAAAAGTAGTTACATTTCAGAGTGCAACTAAATGCTTTTTTCTTGTCTTCTCTCCTCCAAAGTAATGGTTCAAAGTGGAGACGTTAGAAAAATGTCTCTGCAGATCAGCAGAAGTCAGGCGAAACCACAGGAGTCATTTTCAGGACAGATTTCTCCATATGGAATCAGCCTGCCGCCACCAATGCAATCAGTGGACTTTGGACAAAATCAAAGCCATCAGCTAGACCAAGACCGCTCTCTGGTTAAGATCACGGCAAAGGCCCTCACCCAGTAGACATCTGTATGAATTGCTGTCTGGGGAAGAATGAAACACTCCATTCTTGACTTTTCTGTTTTGTCTTGGTGTTTCCACCTGTTTAAGAGTAATAATGTAAAGGCAGCAAGGACAGGCACATTACATTTTGGATACTTTTCCCCCTAGCTCATTCAGCTGCCTGAGTCTAAAGATAAAGACGGTATGCCGAGAACTAGAAAAATGGAACAGGGGAAGCCAAGGCATGTCCTTACCTGGAATGAGAAGCAGAGACTAACTGCAGGGAGATGCCAAGGTGCTAATAAAACCTGGACTCATTATAATACCCGGAATTGTTCATCCGTCTTTCTGAAGCACCGAGCACTATGAAGACATACATACTGCCTGGAAACAGATACGGTTAGAAAATGATTAGAAACGCAGACTATTTTGCTCAGTTAGTTTTTGTTTTGTCACAGTAACGCACGCGCACAGTTAAAACACCCTACTAGTCCTAGCAGGCTAGTTAGGAAAAACAGTTTCAGTTTCCTGCCTGCCGTTTTCTCTCTTTTCAGCCACAGCTGTGTACAATCCTGTCCGTCAATTCTTTTGGTATTTACCTCTACACTTCTGCAAAACATTCTTATACTACCATTTCCTGCAAGTTTTTCTCAGTGTTACGCATCATCCAAGGACTTCCCACTGTGGCAAGTAAGAATTTAGCTCGCTTTCGGTGCTCTTCCCACCTCCTTGGCCCCATCCTGCCTCGACTTCGCATCCCTGCATCCTCCCAATTAAGTTATATTTGTAGTTATAATTGTGGTTAGATCCATATCTACATTATTATCGCTGTGTAAATGCTATTACAGCATGCTCTGTGATACTTAGAGGAGGACTTCTCACCTAGTATGGAGGGATCATTCAGGTGCATCTTCATTTGACAAGTGTTTATTGATGCTTACACCCTGCCAAGCACTGTGCTCAATGCTGGTTACATAGGGGTAACCAAGGAGCTATGGGCCTTCCGTTGTGGTGTAGAACAGTCAGCCCAGGTTCTGGAACCAGACTGCCGGGGTCAAATATTTTCCACCTTCGGCGTGCCTGGGTGGCTCAGTTGGGTAAGTGTCCGACTTCCACTGGGATCACGATCTCTTCGTTGGTGGGTTTGGGTCCCACATCGGGCCTGCATTGGGCTCTGCGCTGGTGGGATTCTCTCTCTCTCTCTCTCTCTCTCTCTCTCTCTGCCCTACCTCCACTCCCGCTCTCTCATGCGATCTCTCTCAAAAATAAATAAATAAACTTAAAAAAAAATCTTTTCCACTTTCTAGTCATGTAATCTTGGGTAACTTACTTAACCATTTTATACCTCAGTTACCTAAGTATTGTTGACACAATTACATGAATGAAAATGTGTGAAGTACTATCAAGTATGAGTAATAGTACCTGGTAGAGAGTAGGCAACACAGAAATGTTACATATTATTGTTTTAGGAGTCAAATGGAAAGGAAAAATTTACATATATTCCACGAACTTATATATATGATTATATATGGTTGTATATGTATATATATACGTGTTTATGTATATGTGAATATGATGTCTATATTTATAATAAATTACTAAGAATGAAAAGTACAGAGTGCTAAACCAGACGGATCCTTGTTTGTCTGTTTATTTGTTAACACTTTAAGTATATTCAGTTTATTGTGTGTCAGTTACACCTCAGCAAAGCTCTTTTTATTATTTTTTTAAGTTTGTTTATTTATTTTGAGGGACCAAGAGAGAAAGCATGAGGAAGAGGGGGCAGAGAGAGAGGAGAGAGCGAGGATCCCAAGTGGGCTCCGTGATCTGAGTGTGGGGCTTGCACTCATGAACCCTGAGATCGTGGCTGGAGCTGGAGTGGGACGCTTTAACCGACTGAGCCACCCAGGTGCCCCAACGGAGCTCTTTGTAAAAGTAAGTACCTGAAGGTTTTCCTGCATTCATTAGCCACCCTTAAAGGAATCAATAACCTTGACGCCATCCACTCAAATACTGTTCCACACCCCACTCCATCATAGCTTTTCTATTCTTTGCTATTCAATATTTTTACTTTCATGAGCATAGTCGACAGTATAAAATGCTTCCCTTTCTTAGAATTGCCTTTTGTATTTGTGTTTCTCTCTTTTTTTAAATTTTCTTATTTGAGTATAATTGACAATGTTATATCAGTTTCAGATGTGCAACATAGTGATTTGACAGGTTTACACGTTATGCTATATTCACCACACGTGTAGTCACCGTATATTGCTGTTACAATAGTATTGACTATATTCCCTCTGCTGTGCGTCTTATTCTTATGACGTATTTACTCCATAACTGGAAGTCTGTATCTCCCTCTTTCCTTCGCCCATTTTGCTCATCTCACCATTTCCCTCTGGCAACCATCAGCTTGTTCTCTGTATGTATAGGTCTGATTTTGCTTTTCGATTATTTATTTTTGTTTTAGATTCCACATATGAGTGAAATCATGTGGTATCTGTCTCTCTCACTCTGACTTATTTCACGTAGCATAATACCCTCTGGGTCCATCCATGTTGTCTCAAAAGGCACGATCGCGTCCATTTTCATGACTGTGTGATATTCCAATGTGCGTGCACACTCGTGTGTGCGTGTGTGTGTACCACATCTCCCTTATCCACTCATCTATCAGTGGACACTTAGGTTGCTTACACATCTTAGCTATTGTAAATAATGCTGCAATAAACATAGGAATGCATATGTCTTTTTGAATTAGTGTTTTTGTTTTCTTTGGGTAAGTACCGAATAGTGGAATTATTCGATCATATGGTATCTCTATTTTTAATTTTTTGAGGAACCTCCACACTGTTTTCCACAATGGCTGTCCAGTTTACATTCCCACCAACAGTGTACGAGAGTTCCTTTTTCTCCACACAGAGGAATCCTCATTTAGATGGGGGCTCAAGGAAGGAAGGCTTTTCTGAGAATGTGATATTTTAGCTGGAATTTGAAGAAGGAAATAAAGTAGACATACTGGAAGGGAGGGCAGGGCATACAAGAGAGAGAAGGGCATATAGCAAGGCCCTATGGTAGGGGGGTGGCTCGGTCAGTTAAGCATCCGACTTCGGCTCAGGTCATGATCTCGCGGTTTGTGAATTCAAGCCCCACGTGGGGTTCTGTGCTGACAACTCGAAGCCTGGAGCCTGCTTTGGATTCTGTGTCTCCCTCTCTCTGTCTCTCCCCGACTCACACTCTGTCTCTGTCTCTGAAAAATAAATAAGCATTAAAAAATTTTTTTTAATATAACAGTTTTCATTGGGATATAATTCACATAAGATACAAATCACTCATTTAAAGTACACAATTCAGTAGTTTGCAGTATATTCAGAGTGGTGCAATCATCACCACAGTCAATTTTAAAACATTTTCATCATCCCAAAAGAAAGTCTGTACCCATTACCATATACTTCCCATCTCCTTCCAATTCTCCCAGCCTTAGGCAACCACTAATCTACTTCATCTTTAAAGACTTGCCTATTTTTGACATTTCAGATAAATTAAATCACACAATATATGATCTTCTGTGACTGGTTTCTTTCACTTAGCATAGTGTTTTCAATATTTGGCCATGTTGTAATATGTCTCAGTGCTTCATGCATTTTTATGGGTGTATAATATTCCATTTAGGGATTTTTTTTTTTTAAATATATATATTCCTTAAATGGATATTATATATATTCCATATTATATATATAAATATTATTATATTACATAAATTATATAATATAAAAATATTATAATATATATAATTATTATATATATAATGTGTATATATATGGTGTGTGTGTATATATATATGGTGTGTGTGTGTGTGTGTGTGTGTGTGTGTATATATATATATATATATATATGTATCTACCACTTTATCAACTCATCAGTTGATGAAAATTTGGGTTGTTTCTACTTTTTGCCTATTACAAATAGCCAAAATGCTATTTTGAGCATTCATGTACAAGCTATTGAGTAGATGTATGTTTTCCTTTCTCTCAGATATAGATCTAGAATAGGAATTCCTGAATCGTATGGCAGCCCTATATTTAACCTTTTGGGGAACTGCCAGAATATTTTCCAAAGAGGCTGCACCATTTTACATTGCAAGCATGGGGGTCCCATTTTTTTCACATCCACTCCAACGCGTAATTCCTGTCTTTTTTTATTACATCCACCATTTTAGTAGGTGTGAAATACTATCTCAGTATTTTGATTTGTATTTCCATGATGGCTAATAACAGTGAGCACCTTTTCTTGTATACATTGGCCATTTGTATATCTTCTTTGAAGAAATATCTACTCAGATTTGTTACCCATTATTTAAATAGGTTACTTCTTTTGTCATGAATGCTTTTGGTGTCATATCTAAGAAAGCTTTGCTTAACTGAAAGTCATGCAGATTTATTCCTATATTTTCTTCCTAAGAATTTTATACTTTAGCATTTACACCTAGGTCTGTGATCCATTTTGATTAATTTTTGTGTACGGCATAAGATAAGGATTCAATTTCATTCTTTTGCATGTGGATATCCAAGTGTTCCCCCACCATTTGTTGATAGGACTATTCTTTCCCTGTTGAATTTTCTTGGCATCTGTGTTGAAATCAGTGTGAATATTTCTGGGTTCTCAAGTCTATCTGATTGACCAAATGCCTGGGTTTTTTTAAATTTTTTTTTTTAGGTTTTTATTTATTTATTTTTGTGAGAGTGTGTGTGCAAGCAGGAGAGGGGGAGAAAGAGAGGGGGACAGAGGATCTGAAGCAGGCTCCGCGTGGACAGTAGGGAGCCTGATGTGGGGCTTGAAATCATGAACAGCGAGATCATGACCTGAGCCGAAGGCAGATGCTTAACTGACTGAGCCACCCAGGTGCCCCCCAAATGTCTGTTCTTCTCCAAGTACCATAGTCTTAATTACTGTAGCTTTACAGCCAAGTTTTGAAATTGGGAAGGGTAAGTCGTCCAACTTGGGTCCTCTTTTCAACGTTGTTTTGGCTATTCTGATGTAAAGAGAGAGCAGACTCCTCCTCCCCGTGTCTCCTCTACTCCCAATACTTCAGAACAACACTACTTCACTTCTGACACCAGACATGTAGGTTTTCCAAACATCAAACAATTTTGCAACATCAGCTGGGTGTCCTACAGTTTAACTCAATTCTGACACTATCTACCCCGGGGATATCATCAGGTCTCACAGGTTAACAGCTCAGTCCTACAAGACAGTGCCCTCTGCCACCACCCCCGCCCTTCAGATGTCAGTAGCAAGTTCAGGCTGTTACCTGTGCTTGTGACTAACCTGCTATAAATTAGAGGTCCCCATGATCACCTCCTTAGGTTTGATTAATTTGCTAGAACAGCTCACAAAACTCAGAGAAACATTTACTTATGTTTAAACTGTTATTATAAAAGACATTATAAAGGATACAGATGTGCAGCCTGATAAAGAGGTACATAGGGCAAAGTTCAGAAGGGTCCCAGGTGCAGAGGCTTCTGTCCCCATGGAACTGGGGTGTGCCACCTTCCCAGCATGTGGATGAGTTTGCCAACCTGGAAGCTCATCTAATCTTGCTCAATAGTTTTTATAGAACTTCATCTCCAGCCCCCTCCCTTTGCCTTCCTAGAGCTTGGTGGTTAGGGCTGAAAGGTTTTTTTTTTTCTTCCAAATTTTTATTTAAATTCTAGTTAACATATAGTGTTAACATTGGTTTCAGGAGAATTTAGTGATTCATTACTTACATATAGCCCCCAGTGCTCGTCGTAACATGTGCCCTCCTTAATACCCATCACCCATTTAGCCCATCCCCCACTTCCCTACCTCCATCAACCCTCAGTTTGTTCTCTATTGTCAAGAGTCTCTTATGGTTTGCTTCCCTTTCCTTTTTTCTTCCCATATGTTTATGTGTTTTAATTTCTAAATTCCACAGATGAGTGAAATCAAATGGCATTTGCCATTCTCTGACTTATTTCACTTAGCATAATACACTCTAGGTCCATCCACGTCATTGCAAATGGCAAGATTTCATTCTTTTTGATGACTGAGTAATATTCCATTAGATATATATTCTATACATATAATATATACATATATATGTATATAATATATATGTAATGGAATATATATAATATATATAATGGAATACATATATAATATATATAATGGAATATATATGTGTGTGTATATATATATATTTATGTAAAATATCTTCTTTTTTTAATGTTTGTTTTTGAGAAAGAGAGTGTGAGCAGGGGAAGGAGAGAGAGGGAGACATAGAATCCAAAGCAGGCTCCAGGCTCTGAGCTGTTAGCACAGAGCCCAACACTGGGCTCCAACTCACAAACCACAAGATCAAGACCTGAGCTGAAGTCTGAGGCTTAACCCACTGAGCCACCCAGGTGCCCCTATATACCACATCTTCTTTATCCATTCATCTATTGATGGACTCTTGGGCTCTTTTCAATAGTCTGGCTATTGTTGATGAAAGTTTTAATCCTTGGGGCTCCTGGGTGGCTCAGTTGATTAAGCTCAAAGCCCGGAGCCTGCTTCAGATTCTTTGTCTCCCTCTCTCTCTGCCCCTCCCACCCCTCCCTCAAAAAGAAATAAACATTAAAAAAAAAAAAAAAAAGACAGTTTTAATCCTCTACTCCCTTGTTTGATATGTTCACCAGTCCTATCTGGAGACCATCTAGGAGCCCCACCCTAAGCCACGCATTAGCATAAATTCAGGTAAGCTCAAAAGGAGCTCCTTATCAATGACAAAAGACACTCCTATCACTCAGGAAATTCCAAGGGTTTAGGAGCTTTGTGCTGGGAATGGGGTTGAAGACCAAATCTATTTCTTATTTTACCCTAACTGAGTTCCTTGGAATTTCCAGGTGAATCTCAAAATAAGCTTGTTGATTTATGCAAAAATGACAGCTGAGATTTTGATAGGGGAAGCACTGAATCTGCAGATAAATTTGGGGAATATTGCTAGTTTTATAATATTACATTTTTTGATCCATGTACATGGAATGCCTTTCCATTTATTTAGGTTTTCTTTAAGTTCTTTCAACAATGTTTTGTAGCATTTAGAATATAAGTTTTGCACTTCTTTGTAAAGTTATTCCTAAGTATTTTATTCTTTTTGATGCTATTCTAATAAATTGCGGTATTTTAAAAACCAATTCTAACATCTCTGAAATTGAGATATACTGTACAATCAAGGGTATCTTAGCATTATGCCATAGTACAAGTGGCAGTAATTTTTTTTTTATCTTGGTGGAGATACATGTGATTTACCATCAATAGCTTCTTTGATTCAAGACCATATGGTATTAAATGTGAAATGTCTATAAAACATTAAAGTGGAAATGGAAAATAGGCATTTGGATATATCGATTTAGAAATCAGAAGAGAGTTGAACTAGAAGATAGATGTAGGGTCATCTGAAGTTCATTATTTTATTATTAAAAAAAATTTTTTTAATGCTTATTTATTTTTGAGAAAGAGACAGAGCACAAGCAGGGGAGGGGCAGAGAGAGGAGACACAGAATCCAAAGCAGGCGCCAGGCTCTGAGCTGTCAGCACAAAACCTGACACAGGGCTCAAACTCACAAACCATGAGATCATGACCTGAGCTGAAGTCAGATGCTCAACCGACTGAGCCACTCAGGCACCCCCGAAGTTCATTAATTTAAAGCCACAGCAATGAATGAGATTTTTTGGGAAAACAGAGGTTCCTGCCCTGAGAAATCACAATAAGAAGTCGATTAGAAGAATAAGAGCTAGAAAAGGGAACATTTTTGTTTTGAGTTATTGTTGTCATTATTGCTATTATTATGCATCACTAAGTGGAAGGACCTATGGGGCCAGGACCTTGCCTCTTTTATACTCGAACGAACCTCTCTAAGCTAAGCACTTTCCTATATTTAGCTATTAACCTACATATCACAGATAAATTGGGAAAAGTGATTCAGAATAATCCGTTCATTTGAGAAATAATATATTGATTAACCATCAGCTCTCTCAGCCCTGAAAATCAAACATGAATACAAATAAATCAGTCTTTTCAAGTCTCCAGAGAAGCATTTTAATCTGATTGTGATTTTGGATTGAAAATAGGCACATGCTTATTGCATATTGACCTAGAGTAATTTTCGAAAGGTAGAAGAAGAAAACCAGTCGGTAGAAATACTGCAGCATTCACAATTAAAAGCAGAAATGTGTATAAAAATCCTTCCAAGGCGTTCGTATCCCATTTGCTGCCACATTTCTATAGAATAAGTAGGACACCAGCTGGTAGTAATGCTAATTCATCCGCCTTTCCTTTACTGTTTGTCACTTCTCAGATGCTGAATCTTCTCCATTCCTTTTTTCCCTTTTTCCCTTCAGATTTCAAATGCCCTAACCAACATATAGTTACTATAATACCACACCCTCTATGCAGTAGTTCTCAACCAAGGGAGTTTTTTGACCCCCAGAAGACATGTGGAAAGGTATGGAGACATTTTTCTTTTGTCAGAACTGGAGATAGGGTGCTACTGACTTCAAAAGGGTACAGGACAGGGATGTTGCCTCACATCTTACAATCCCCAGGGCAGCCCCTCATAACAATGAATTATCTAGCCCAAAGCGTCAGTAGTGCCAAGGTTGAGAAACTGTACCAATGGGGCTGAGTTTTTAGGTATATGAACTTTCCGGGAGCACTCTCCTTAGCTTTTACCAAATTCTCAAAGGTGGTATAACGCAGAATTTTAAGGAACACTGGCTTAAATGGATGTTTCACCTAGGCCTTGGTAACAAGTGGCATATTAATACTATTTCACAGCAAAAATCACCTCTCTAGTTAAGACGACTTATCTTAGCTGGCCAAATTTCGCTGTCCCTTTCCACTGCCCACTCTGATTCATGGCCAAACACAACTCTTTGGATTTCCTGTCTCTAGGTTCTCCAAATACCACAATCCCCTTCTAGTAGACAGGTTAATACAGTTATCATGGTTATGGTGAATATTGATTAAGCTAGAGCTTCATGATATGCCAAGTTTTGGTTTCTCTAGACACCTCCAGTTCCTTTGGTCAGTATCTATTTGGGCATGTGGTGATGAAAATTAGCTTACAACTGAAAACTAAAGATATTAAAAAAAATTTTTTTTAAACATTTATTATTGAGAGACAGAGCAATAGCATGGGAGGGGCAGAGAGAGGAGGAGACCCAGAATACCAAGCAGGCTACAACCTCTGAGCTGTCAGCACAAAGCCTGATGAAGGGCTGGAACTTACAAACTGTGGGATCATGACCTCAGCTCAAGTCGGAGGCTTAAGCGACTGAGCCACCCAGGCGCCCCTTTCCTGGTTATTTTAAACAGTTCAGCCGTAATATCTGTATCCCAGTCCAGCTAACCTGGGATGTAATTATATTAAACTAGCAACTCCTGCGCACTTACAGGCAAATTTGGGAGAGTGGAGGCTATGAGCAAGGTGACTGGGTCAAATGCAAAAGCCTCCCTTTTCCTTGTTACGAATAAGTCAAATTAGAAACCTACAAGGGGGGGGGGGGTGGGTGCACGAGAGAATAAAGCCAATGTCTAAAATGCCCTTTCCAGATAATCAGCAGATACAATAATCGTTACCATCGCAATCGCTCTTAATCAGATACTGGAAGTTGGCTGTTGTGGCCTATAAATCAAGAGAAACCAAACCAACCCAACTTAGCCATTTCCCCAAATATTAGCAACTCTGTATAGTTAGTAGTCCGCTAATCCGATCAGGGAGCCCTAGCCAGCAACACTGAGGCTGGAATCCTGAACTCCCTAAAAACCCCAGATTGGTAAAATAAATAAATAACCGGGGTTTCCGTGGGAACGCGGTAAAGGGAGGCCGATGAGAGAACAAAGGCCGCGTCCCTATTAGGGGCTGCCGGGCCCACGGGCCGCACTGGGGGCGAGGGCGGCGGTGCGTCCGGGTGGCGGGCTGCCCGGTGTCCCACGCCGCCGCGGCGCTGGCGCACCTCTCCCGGCCAGTCCCCGGAGCCACAGCATAGCAGGGCGCCGGCGAGGCGGGAGGCGAGTGCGAAGGGCCGCGGGGGCCGAGGCTGGCCGCCGCCCGAGTGAGTGTGCTAGCGAGCGACTTGTGAAACACGCCGCGGGCCGTCACCCAGCAGGACAGCGAACACGCGGCGCCGGCTGAAGCCGCCTAGATAGCGCACGCGGGAGAGGAGGGGCGCCGGGGACAGAGGGCGACGTCCCCTGCAGTTCCCGTCTCGCAGGGGTCGCCGGCGCCGCCAGGCCCCGCCCCCTGGCGCTTATGTAATAGGGGCGCGCTGCCATTGGCCTGCGCGACCGGAAAGGGCGCAGGCGTGCGAGCAGAGGAGGGGCGGGGGAGGTGGCCGCAGCAGGAAGGCGAGTGGGCGGCGAAAAGCGGGCGGGCGCTGGGGCGACTGGGAGAGCTGCGCGGCGTGCGCGGGCACGAGCGTAGTGGCCTCCCCCGAGGCTGAGGCGGCGGCGGGCGCGCGCGGCGGCGGGTTCGAGGCGCGGGCTGTTGTGCTCTCCGCTCTCCTCTTTCCCTTCCTTGGCGGGTGGAGGAGGCCGAAGCGGTGCTGGGCGCGCTCCCCCTTGCTCTCCCTCCGGCCACCTCCCCCGGCCCTCTCGCGCTGCGCGGTCTCTCCGACGCAAGACTGTCCCGGCCCGGGTGAGCGGCAGTGGGGGCGGCGCTGACGCCGCAGGACGTCCGGGAGCCGGGGTGGGGACCCGGCGGCGGGGTCGCCGCGGGTCGCGAGGGGCCGCCGGCCTCCCCGTCTCCCAGGCGGCGGCCCGTCCTGTCCCAGCGCGGGCCGCGGGCAGGAGGGAGAGCTCGGGCGCCTGCCAGGCCCTGCAGGTGGCCGGGTTGCAGGCCGCGGAGCGGAGCGGTAACCTTACCCCTTGGCGACAGCAGCTGGTCGGTTTCTCGAGGCCCGGGCTCCCCGTGGCCGAAGGGGCCGGGTTTGGGGCGGCCAAAGCCTCGGGGAGGCGCGTCTCGGGCCGGAATCTGTGCGGAGTGGCGGGTAGGTGAGGGCTGTGTGGCCGGACCGGGGAAGGAGCTCCCCGAGGCGGGAGAGGCCGGTTGGGAAGGAAGGTGGGCCGGGCTGCAGCTGGGGTCGGTCAAGTGTTGGGTGAGATAGACCTTACTCCTGGTGCTTTTCTCTACCCTCGGTGAACGGATGTAGTTAAAACGTGGGGGTCAGGATGTTGATCACTGCCTGGGCCTCTTCGTTTCAGATGGTTATGGAGAATGATCCTACTTCCTGGATCGAAAAATCTTTTCTTAGTTGTTTGGGTTTTAAGAGGATCTTAGGGGGCACTCCTTACTTGTTGCCTCCTGTAAAAGCTCTTCATTTTAGAACAACTCTTTATTCGTTCTACTTCCCTCTTTGCAGCCCTCTCGGAAAATTACAGTAAATAAGAGTAACATTAAAAATCTGCGTTTAAGGTATTTGTAAGTGACTTGTTGCCCCTGAGTTTGTCGTATGTAATTAAGAAGTTGTGCTTAAGATTTTGTAGAAAATTCGATTTGGCTTGAGAGCATTTCTTAAGTTGAGCTGTCCAAAAGCAGGTGGCTTGTTCGTTTGCATTTCTGCTTTCAGAAAGGAAATTAATGCAGTGAGTTGTTGGAAGTTAGGGGCCTACCCCACGCATTTAGACTGTTGATTCGATTTCCTTTACGGGGTGTTCAGTTTTCTGTTTTAAAAATAAGAACAAGCTACAACAGTCTTTACTTATCAAAGCTTTTATGGTTTTATTTACTACTTTAGATGACAGTGGAAAATAGGTTAAATCTATTGTGTAATGTTATATTTTAGGAGAAGTCCTAGGTGGAAAAGTTAAAAATAATATTCATCTCATGACATTGTACAGAGCGCTGCCTGAAAGTGGTATCAGAATAACTAATATCTTGTAATTATCAAAGAAATTTCTGGAATTAGTGGCATTAAAACAATTGAGGTTACCCGCAAAATCAGTGTTAGCATGCGTGGCAGACATTGTGTAGAAGAGTTCAGAAGCCTGAGAGGACTGAAGTATTGTAACATAAGGTACTGATACAAGATGTTATAATAGACTGGGATACATAAAGATTGCGTACCTATTACCATCCACCTCATACTCAAGTATCTAAAACTGTTTCTGTGGGAACAGGTTTGATATGCTGCCATAACATTTGTACTTAAATATACTTAAAATCATTCCGTTTGGCTTGGAAATGATAAATATTTGGCTTTTGAAAAGCGAAAATGGAAGTTTGGTGTTCAAGGACTAACACATCTGGTGATATTTACCATTATATGGGAACGGGGTTCTTACATTCGGCTAGCATACTAAAAATTTTTGTAGTTTGTTAAAATAGCTGGCTTTTTAGAAAAGCGTTGGGTCTCTTCTATATTTTACTTGACTTTCAGTTCAGTGTTAAATACTAGTGGGAACTTGTCCAAGCAGTGTATTTATGTATTGTTTCCCTTTTTCCTTTTTTGGGGAGAACCTCATGTGCTTCTATGAAATGCTTTGATTTTATATCCATTAACTAATTAGGATCCCAGTCAGAAAAAGCCAGTACTGTTTTCTGGTTAAAGGTGATGTAGGTCCATGTTATGTTCACGCCCTGCAGTGATTTAGAAGTTTAAAACTTAATTGCAGTGCTAGTCAAAGCTATACATAGGAATTCTACTTAGGACCCAATTTCAATATATTTAAAAGGTAGCTGGGGCTCATAGGCCCTTTATGAGCACGTTTAACATGTGTTGTCCAATAGAAGACTTTAATGTTTTTTATTAAGTTTTTATTTTAATTCCAGTAGAGTTAACATGTAGTGTTACATTAATTTCAGGTGTACAATATTAGTGATTCAATAATTCTATACGTTACTCAATGCTCATCATGATGAGTGTATTTCTTAATCCCCATCACCTATTTCACCCATCCCCCTACCCACCTCTGATAACCATCAGGTCTTTATAGTTAAGAGTCTGTTTCTTGGTTTGAGAAGCCTTTAATTTTTTTTTTAAGTTTCTGCAGTTCTTCCTTTTTTTTTTTGTTTGTTTTTTGTTTTTGTTTTATAAGTTTATTTGAAGAGCGAGCAAGAGCAGGGGAGGGAGAGAGAGAATCCCAAGCAGGCTCTGTACTGACAGTGTGGGGCTTGAACTCAATAACCGTGAGATTATGACCTGAGCTGAAATCAAGAATCAACCAACAGCCACCCAGGTGCTCCATGAAGACTTAAATTTAATGAAAAAGTAAAAGTAACTTTTTCAGTGACATTTATTTTTAACCCATTTAGCTTCATTTCAGACTATCAGTAGTAAAAAGTGGTACCTTTCATTTTTGTAAAGGTACCTTTACCCTTTTTACAAGGTTTATTCTCTCAATTGGGAACTAATTTAATCTTATTTAGTAATTTCTCCAGCAATCCTGCAAAGATCAGTTGTTTAGAAAGATTTAGAACAGCATAGTGGTTTTATGTAACCTGAGTATTTAGGAGAACAGTTCCCATTGCTCTTAGGATCTCCTTCAGAACCTTTAGATGACAGCTCTAAATTTCTCTTAAATTGTAAGAATCTTAATTCATGACAGTTAATACTAGAAAGGGAAAGTACCTTTGCAAAGTGATCAAGCAATTGCTTGGGGAAGAGTGCTAAACTTTTTTGGTAAAGTTTTGAAGGTTACGTATGGCAAAGTGTACAGATCTTAGAGGTACAGCTCAGTGAGTTTTTACAAGTGAACACACCTATATAACCATTACCCTGATCAAGAGATAGAACACATCAACTGCCCCCCATGCCCTTTTTTCCCAGTCACCACCTCCTAGATTAGCTTTGCCTGTTTTGAACTGTATACAACCCGTGTGTTGTGTCTGGCTTCTTTCCTTTAACACTGGATACAACCCTGTTGTTACTTGTAACCATAGTTTTTTTCTTTTTGAATGCAGGTAGTATTCCACTGATAAGTATACCACAAATTATCCATTTTATTATTAACTGGAATTTGCATTGTTTCCAGTTTTGGAAACAAGTACTCTGGACATTCTCGTATTGCCTTTGGGTGGATATGTACATTTGCATTTCTGTTGGGAAATGCAACATTTCTGTTGGGTGTATATGTACATTTGCATTTATATCGGGAGTGGAATTATTAGGTTTATAGAGTACACCAAAACAGTTTTCGACAGTGGTTGTACTAATTTATTCTCTAGTAGCATTGTATGTGAGAATTTGAAAACCCATACATTTTGACTGACAGCTCTATAGAACTTAAGTCTTCAACTCTTGAGAGCATTACCATACTTCGATTACTCGGTATTAATCACTCTAATGCCTCAACTTCTGTTTTTAGATATGGCTCGTGGACAGCAGAAGATTCAGTCGCAGCAGAAAAATGCCAAAAAGCAAGCTGGACAAAAGAAGAAACAAGGACATGACCAAAAGGCTGCTGCCAAAGCTGCCTTAATATATACCTGCACTGTCTGTAGGGTAAGGGGAGTGGGATGGCATAACCCTCCTGTGGACAGTTCTTTGCTTAGATGTTGCTGTATCGAGGTTAAAGTTTTGCAGCCATGGCAAAATAAATAGATCGGAGAGCTGCTTATTTTAGGTTTCCATCTTCAGTTGTCTCTTCCATAAATATTTTCTTGAATGGCTCCTGTGGCCAGGCACAGTTCTCTAGGTGTTGGGGGAAGGGAGTGAACAAAGCAAAGTCCTTTTCCTCGTGAAGAATAAAGATGTCTTCTTCAGGGCAGATACTACACTTTGAACTTTGTAAGAAGTCAGATCTACATTCTTAGTTTAGAGCTGTACGAGACACAAGTATACCCCTGGTTATATAATTGTCTTTTTTTCTTCACTAAATTCTTAGGAGGTCTGCAAAACTCTACGGAGTATTTTTACATTAGGGCCTTTCCTAGAATTAATATGTTTTATTAGATTTGAAGAGTAGTCATAACAACTACTATTGAGTGCATATCTGGTGTTCTACATGTATGAGCCCATTAATCCCCACAATCACCCTATGAGATAAAGGACTTTTATTCTCATTTTACAGAAAAGTAAACTGAGCCATGGGGATTAAATAACTTGTGCAGGGTCACCCAGCTAGTACAGAGAAGAGCTGGGATCTGAAGCTGGGCAGTCTAGTTCCTGAGCCCACCCTCCAGGCCACCATACCACACTTCCTTTCAAAGAAGTTTTTCTTCAGTTCCAAGCCAGTTTCTTTCTTGCTTTTTTGTAAGCTCAGCACCTTTGAAGTTCGTGAATAGAAGTGCCAAAGGAAAAATACATAGTGACGGTGGTCCAGTACATATGCATGTATACATATGTATATGTATTTTTTTCCAAAGCCCCACACCTTGGTAGGGTTGTGGGAAGGGATCTTGGTAAGACACGATTCCAAAACTAAAGTTTATCATCTGAAGGCATTACTGATGAAATTGAAGTTTCTAACTACATGAAAGTTCTTGTTAAGAGAGGAAACCTATTACATTAAGTATCTTGTTCATACTGAGCTTTGAGACACTCAAAATAATGCAATTGAGCAACTTTAAATTCTCTTTGGAAAGAGACAGGGTAAAAGTAAATTTCATTAAATTACTGATGAGTAAATGCTTCGATTTGAAAGTACTAGAGTAGGGGTGCCTGTGTGGCTCAAACATCTGACTCTTGATCTCCGCTCCTGAGTGGGATTGAGCCCTGCAGTGGGCTCTCTGCTGACAGCACAGAGCCTGCTTGGAATTCTCTCTCTGCCCCTACCCCGATTGCATGCACCCCCCCCCCCCCCCCCCCCCCCCCCCCCCCCCATACATACATACATACACACACACACACACACACACACTAAATAAGTAAATCAAGTTTTAAAAAATAATAAAAGACCTAGAGTAGTTCACCTCTTTAAACTCCCAAAAATAGCCAAAACTTGTATTTCATGTTTTGTTTAACTGCCTGAGCAAGAGGATCAATTACTGAAGGTCCTTGCCTAGGGAAGTTGGTGTAGTGTAACATTTGAGAACTGAAGTACAGTATGAGGTTGAAACAGGTCTTGGACAAATTACACCCTAGGTTTTAGTTTCTTACGTGAAATGAGGAATAATAGTAGGAACTAATTTAAGGTTAGTGGGAAGGTCCTATGAGAATTCAGGTAACCTGCTTAACATAATGTGTTAAATAAATGTTATCTCTTGTTTCCTGTTAAACAAGCGGAATCCTTTATGTAACCCACCTATTCTCCATATGTGAAATACGGTCACACGTTAGGAATTTCTTTGTTACAAGGTCCTTTTTCATATGCCAGCCACTAGTTGCAGGAACTTAAAAGTATTTTGAGATGATTGTCTATCGTGAGCAGGCTCAGGATTTGAAAAGTTAACACATTTTTATTTCATGAATAAGGTCTAACTCTTTTTTTGCACATTTTTTAAAATCAGACACAAATGCCAGACCCTAAGACCTTCAAGCAGCACTTTGAAAGCAAGCATCCTAAGACTCCACTTCCTCCAGAATTGGCTGATGTTCAGGCATAAAGTTGTTTACAGGTAGTTGACCTTTTGTCTTTTCATTTGTTAATGTCAAGGTTGTATACGAGAGCAAAATTATCTTCTGTTACTGAAATTAATGTCTACCTTTTTTCTAGCTGAGATTTTACTGCTTCCCCTTTTTTAAGTTAGTGTTTACCTTCACAACTGTTAAAAACCCATTTTCCCAAACCAGATCTTCTCAATGCCTTTGAAACACCCAAGTTTTTACTACTGTAGCCCAAAATGGGGGGCTGAGGTGATGCTGGCCAGCTCTGGTCCAAGAATGGAAGAGACTTACCAGCCTAAAGAAAGTAACTATTATAAAGGCATTTGAGGGTCTTGCTCCCAGAAATGATGCAGAACAATGTTCCTGAGTGCCTTGTTGCAGGTATTTTAGAGTGTTTAACAGAGCTTCTGAATGCATTGAAATATGTAGCAAAATGTGGGCTTACACTGTATAAACTTTATAGTTGCTTGAAAATAATCAGTTTACATTTTTTGTGTGGTTTTTGTTTTCCCTAAGTGGTGGTGATGGTGTGAGATAACTTCCTTTTTAAAGTAAATTTATCAAAGATTTGTGTATAAAATCATTGACAGATCCATCAGAATGACTTGGTAGCTTATGCATGTGGTGCATTTTTCGTAGACATTTGAAATGCATATAAGTGGTATTTGTGCAATGCTTGCATTCACTGAAAATTCCGTTTATGTTTTATAGGTGAATTCACGACACCTTTGGCTCTTCTACTGTCTCAGACCTTAGGTAACAAACCTGCAGCTGCTTTTCTAACAAACTGTTGATCAGCAAAAATAAAGGGGCTACAGAAACACTCATTTTTATGCTGTTCCCTTTTGGGCTTCATGCAAAGACAATTCTGTGTAAATGTACAGTTGACTCTGATTTGGAAATCTGAAAATCAGTCCATCCTTGTTATAAAAAATTTTTTTACAATTGTAATTATATTGATGTTCATATTGTGTAAAATAACTCATTTAATAAAGTAGTACTTTGATTTTACAACATCACAGGATAAATGGTTCTAGAAATTCTGTTCTAACCTTCCACGTTATTTGCCTTATAAAAATCTAATGAATTCGTCAGCTAGAATTGCAAGCGCAGTTCCTATCTCCCTTTCTCAGCTCAGTGGCAGGTTCGCTAGTTACATTGGAGCAGACTCATTCATAGTTTTACTGGCAGCTGCTGGTCTAGGTGAAGAATGACTTACCTGCTGCCTTAGTATATTACCACCATGTGTCATTTCCCCCTCTGATCATTTCCTGTGTTTGAGGTTGGAATATTTTAGCCTGCTGTGTGACCTGGCTGTAGCTGCCAGCCAGGTATACCCTCTAGATAACTGACAAATTCCTAATGTGGTTGGATTTTCAGTGAGCCCTTCTGAAAGAATAGGTTCTGAAGTATATGCCATAGCGAAATAATCCAGCTTTCGTTTAATACAAACCTGATGGATCACGTGTGAACTGGTAAAGATCTGTCTTATATAAGTTACACCTATGGATTCTTTCACAGTTCTTCAAGTTCATTAATTTGAGATTACAACTCCACATTTGATGGAATTTATTAGTAATTTGGCCAATTTTATGAGTGGTTTTCCTTAATAGGAAGATTGGAATGACTTGCTGCTGGGTTAATTCCCAGAACCTTCTCCCTCCTTTCGTTTGTAAGTGAATGGTTGGTTTTAGAAGTTTACTTTGTACTGGTTCCTGAAATCAAAGACTGTACAGTATGATTTGTCTGAACTAGAAAAGTATTAAAATGGGCCAATGTCCACATTCTTTTGGCTCTAAGGATGGGGAAGTGGGTTGGTTCCGATGGATGAGGTATATCCCATCCAGTTAAGGAAGACTAATTTTAGGGTCCTCCTAATTTGCTTTTGTCAGCTATTAGCTTTACTAGTGAAACTGCTTTAACTCGGTTTAAAATTTGAAGTTAATATAATAGGAAGAACACTCAACTATTTACTGGTAATTGCTTAGAGCCACGAATCTGATCCTGTGGGTCACAAAGCGCATTCCCTCTTTCTGCTGTAATTCATCACTGCATTTGTTTCATAGCTGTGCGTATTCTGCCCACCTTGTTTGACTTCACTGTAAGTTTAAAATAAGATATTTACGAGGAAAAGCTTCAGTGGTGATAGTTTCTTAGCAACTTCTGTTACGTTCTTACTTTAAAATAGTCTTTTTTTTCCGTGTAATTTCCTAAGTTCAGATTTAATATCTGTTATTTCCTAATATGTTGGTTACTAGAACATTAGAATTTGCCTGATTGCTTGTGGTGGGTATTACAGAAGTTCTGGTTAAATTACAATTTAAAGGTTTTTAAAAGTGCTTTGACCATATGTATGTTTACATTTAGTAACAAATCATTTAAAAACCATTCACAAGTTTTGGTTTTATTTTTTTTTTTCATTTGTTTTACTGGCTGTAATTCAGAATAAAAGCTTTTTGTTCTTGTACTTAACCCTTTTTTATAAGCAGCTGAAGACACCATATTTAACTTTATATCTCAGTGAAGGAAAATAGCTGCATTGGTCTTGCATAAGACATTGATTCTCATACTTCATGTAAGGATTATTAGGATTATCCCTTCTTTATTATGTTTGAGTTAAATTTGCTCTAAGGGGAAAATTAAAATTCTTAAGCATCCTCATTATTTAATTTGAAGATTCTATAACAGACCACAGCAAAGTTCATTATAAAACTTATGGTGTCTTCAAAGACTTTATAAAATCTGAGACACTGAGAGAGAATTGGTCCGTTTGTATTCTGTATTTCCACTAATTGCCAAAAGGAATGGGGTTAAGGTTAAATTTGTTTCATTCTACTTCATATGGATCTACATCCCCATGTTTAACTGACACACTGGGGGCTCAGTTGTGTGCTGTAATGTCTTATTAAAGAAGATATTAAAGAAAACTAAACTAGTCTAATTTCTTCTACATTCTAGGAGATTTTTATATTGCCTCTTCCCATTTTTTTTTTTTTTTTTTTTTTTTTTAATTTCTCAACTCAGAGTTGCCTCTTAAGTGTAGAGCTCAGTCATTCCAAAGGCAGCAAGAGATTTCTTTCATTTCTCATTGTTTTTCCTGAAGTTCGGTCTATTTTAGGTGTACAGAATACTTAACAAGGGAAAAGGAAAAGGTTGTCATTCTGAAGCCTTCCTGTATAGAGTTAAGTGTAAGTTGTTGGAAGGGAGAAGTAATTGGCTATTAATATAAAAATAATACTCAAATGAAAAATGTTTAGGTCAATAAATTGAATGGGTAAGTCCTTTAGGACACAGACTCCAATTTGAGATAACACTTTGGTTTTATATTAAGGCTACTGCATAGCTAGTTAATCACATCATAATGCAAACTTGAGCTATATGTAGCATGAATAAAATAGAATTTCCAATGTTACTATTTTGGCGAAAAGAATTCTTGTGTTTCATTTTTATTAGTATGTGGAATATGCTCTGTTTTAAAATGCAGTTAATATCAAAGCCTTTTTCTAAAATACAGTGATAGCCACAGTCCAAACTATAACTAAAATACCATATTTAAATTTAATCTGAATAATTTATTTGTGTTAGAATTTTCATTTTGGGGAGTTTTTGGTTTGGTTTGATTTTAGTCAGACATATACTTTTTTGAGTGTATAGAAATGAAGATTAACACTAGGGGTTGTGTTTACTGGAATCTTTCAGGCTTCCCTAATTTTATCTGTTGTAAATGTTTCAGAAAAACCTTAGCCCTTCCTATGTATAGATTTAATAAAACATCTATATACTTTATTGAGAAAATTGATGTTTTATTAATGAAAGTTCAACCTGTCATTAGTTGCAGATTACCATATTGAACTGAAATGTCTTCTATTTTAAATGTTCTTTGGGTAAGCTTTTTACTGAGTTACCATCTTTTTGGATTTTTTAATTTTTGGTTTTGAATAGGCATTCTCCAATTTTTTGTACATAGTAGGGCTCCAAATTTAAAATCTGCATGTATGGAGCCAGACTTTAATCATTTGTGTCCATATGGGCATATCTGCAATGTGAAGTAATTATGTTAAAATCCTATTACTTTCTCATCATTTTTTATGTATACACCATCATTGTTTTTATAGGTGATATCATTAGTAAGCTTAGGTTTTTGTAGACCAGATAAGTACCTTACTTTGTCACTGTCTTCAGTCTTATAAAATTCTAAGTGTGACTTGCTTTTTGGATTCCGTATTATTAAAATTTTAGTAAGTAGGCCATCATAATATTTCCTCTACAAGAATATAACGGTGTTTCTCAAAATTAGATTTACAGTTAGGGTGACCATGCATCCTGGTTTGCCAAAGATAGTCTTGGTTTAAATATTAATTTAGTACTAAATATCAAATTTAAACTAGATATTAAGGTTCTTCATTATAAATCTTAATATTACCTCCTTTTACTTACACATGTTGAGCAGTTCATTGGTCACTTGTCAAACAACCAAGGTCTTTTTTTTTTAAAAATGTACATTTTTGGGGTACCTGGGTGGCTCAGTCGGTCGAGTGTCCGACTTTGGCTCAGGTCATGATCTTGCGGTCCATGAGTTCGAGCCCTGCATCAGGCTCTGTGCTGACAGCTTGGAGCCTGGAGCCTGCTTTGGATTCTGTGTCTTCTTCTCTCTCTGCCCCTCCCCCGCTCGCACTCTGTCTCTCAAGCATAAATAAACATCAAAAAAAAGGTTTTTTTAATGTACATTTTTTTAAAAACCTTATGGCACCCATACTGCTTAGGTTTTGTCTTTTAAAGTCTTTCCATCTATTTTTATTTAAGTTTGTTGGTTGTTGGTTGGTTGGTTTTTTAAATCCTACTGAGACTTAAATATCTGGTCAGATGAACTAGATTCCAAAACCTTGAAATGCCTTTATTCACAAGCATTCATATGAACTTAATATTGTTTGTGCTGAGTTGTTCAGACTTTCTTTATTTTTTTTTAGTGTTTATTTTTGAGAGAGAGACACAGCACGAGCAAGGGAGGGGCAGAGAGAGAGGGAGACACAGAATCCGAAACAGGCTCCAGGTTCTGCACTGTCAGCCCAGAGCCCGACGCAGGGCTTGAATCCATGAACCGCGAGATCACGACCTGAGCCGAAGTCGGACACTTAACCGACTGGGCCACCCAGGCGCCCCACAGACTTATTTTCTGATCATCTTTTCACCCAAAGGACTTAGGGAAACTGTCCAGTTGGGATTAGAGGTACTGCCGCTTAGTACAGAACATTTTTACTGAGGAGGGAAGGGAGACATGCAGTCCTGGCTGCAGGTTAGGTGTCCCCTGGGCTAATAATAGCAGTGAACACTTGAGGCAAAGCTTGTGATTTTTGATACAGGAAGTTTTAAAGGTGTAGTATAAAGGCATTCTCCTATCCCTGTGCCCAGTATCAGTTTATCCTACTGTTACAATCTTAAACATTACTGTGGTGTGT
This sequence comes from Panthera uncia, assembly GCF_023721935.1. NCBI lineage: Eukaryota > Metazoa > Chordata > Mammalia > Carnivora > Felidae > Panthera > Panthera uncia. Next base: position 35,988,972 of record NC_064812.1, read on the forward strand.
TTATCACAACTAAGAAACCAGCATCGGTATTTTACCGTTTATATTACCATTACCAGTTTGTCTATTAATTTTTTTTTTTTTTTTCTTAAAAGATCCAGTCCAGAATACCACATTGCACTTAGTTGGCATTCCTCCTTGGTCTCTTGCGGTCTACAATGGATTCTCAGTCTTCTCTTTGTTTTTCATGACCTTGACACTTGAGGTGTGTGGCAGCATGTTGTATAATGTTCCCGGTTTGGATTTGTTTTTCTCACGATTGCATTAGGGTACCAGGTTTTAGTGAGGAAGACCACAGATAAAGTGCCCTTCTCGTTGCATCCTGGGGGAAGATGATCCCCACATGACATCATGGGTGATGTTAGCCTTCATGGTTTGGTGAAGGTGCTGTCTGCTACGTTTCTCCACTGGAAAGTAACATTTTTTTTTTCCCCCTTTTTTCAAAGTCCAGCCCTTAACTTAAGGTGAGTGGGGATTTGGCTCCACCTCCTGGAAGGGAGTATCTATGTGTATTATTTGGAATTCTTCTATATGGAAGATTTGTTTTTCCTGTTATTTATCCATATGCACTCTTGATATTGTTTATTTTGTTATTCAAATTAGTTCAGCTTTGGCCAGTGAGAGCTCTTTCAGATTGGCACCTGTATCCCTTTCATATGCCCCCTCTTTTTTTGATCATTTCCTTACTTTTTACTATAAGAATTGCATGCTCATCTTGTATTTTCTCTGCCCTGGTCCTCAAATGAGCCATTTCTCCAGAGTCCTGAGTCCTTTTATTAGAGAATGGTGTTTAAAAACCGAGATCTGGGGGCACCTGAGTGGCTCAGTTGATAAAGTGTCCAACTTTGATTTCAGCCCAGGTCATGATCTAACAGTGGGATCAATCCCGGCATCAGGCTCTGCACTGAGCCTGCTCGCACTCTCTCAAAATAAAGAAATAAACTTTAAAAATAAATAAAGACCAAGATGTGGCCACTAGATAGGAGGTTGTTTTAAGTCACCAGGATATTTATTGAGAATAATACATGTGAAATTGCTTTATAAACTGTAAAGCATAATATAGAAGTAATTCATTATCATGAAAGAAATAAGCAAAGGTCAAAAAAAAAAAAAGTCCTTTATCTTTAGAAATTAAAATGTATTTTACATAATTTTAGGCTATGGGGTTAAGTGGTGGGTTTTATAAATAATAACTTCTACAGGAATATATACAAGGGAGAAGACTTGTGGGTTAGAGAGGTTGATTTGTGCTTGGAAGGCGGGGAGTCAGCTGGGGAGTCAGCTGGGGAGGAGTGGGAGTAAATGGGGGGAGTCCAAATGAGGGTGGCTGAGTGAGCAAAAGCTCAGTTTAAGTACATAAAGTTTCTTTGAAAGAAAGTGAGTAGGCCAGCCAGAGCATAAGGCTTGAGAATGAGAGCCTTTGAGCCCATGGGTGGGAGTAGGGAGCAGTCATTAGAATGGGGCCAGACTGCAATGTGTGCACATCATAATAAATAGTTCAAATTACTCCCAACGCTGTCAGGACACTTTCAGGGTTTGGGGGCAGGAGAGTGACACGATGGTAGGAAGAGTCATATTTACCAAATATTCTGTTGGTGCTTTTTATTTTTAATAGAGATCTTTTTACAACTTTTTGGACTTTTTTTTTTTTTTAACAGTATACTGTCTGTGGTTTCACTCTTGATTATTCAGGTTCATTATGTATGCAGATTTACAGGCAAAAATTTTGTTCTGCTATAATGCAATGATACAGCTGGGCCCAAAGAGCTGTATTTTGAGATGTTTGCTTGGCCCTAAATGGTCCCAGACTACAGTGTATCTCTACATGATCCTTTTTGTGTTCTGCTCATTACAAAAATAACATCTTCAGTGCGTACAGAAATTGGAAGAATATAGTAAAGTTGGGTTTTTTGTAGTTGCTTTTTGCACATTATGTTTTCCATGTCACTTAATATTATAACAGGTGGGGTCTTTTCATGTTACAAAGTTTGTATAAGCCATTTTTGTGGCTGTTTAATGATCCATGCAGTAGATTTGCTATAGTCGGTGTTTTTTCTTATGTTTTTAGATTCCACTAAGTTTGTACATTAGGTCAATTCAGGAAGTTGCAGTAAGAAAACAACCTTTCATGTTTCTAGAGCTTATTTCTGATCCGCATTTTGTTAAGTTCTGTTATTTCATATTTCTGTATATGTATATGGATTTTCATAGTAACAAAAGAGATTGTATTTAAGTCTTGTTTTGAATAGCCAGGAATATTTCTAATAGGAACGGTTTCTCAACTAGGATAGGAGGTTGTAAAACATTTAAGGCGGTAGTTGAATGACCAGTAAGAAAAATGGCAGCATTAAGGTTCAAATTCGCCTCTGCTTTTTCCCAGCTGAGTGAATGTGGACAGGTTACTTCACCCTTCCGAGCTACCGTACCTTGTCACATTAGGAAACACAGAACCCAATCTCTACCTCAAAGGATGGTTCTAATTTAAAGAGGAAATTACATACAAGTTCTTACGCAGTCAGTTGGTGCTCAAGAACTTAGCTCTCTTCCCACTATCTTCCTTCTGCTAAAAGTTAGTACGTAATATGTCTCACACACACCCTTCTTATTTTTTCCCATTTCTGCTTGTGTTTTTTCTTACTGAAATAGCTTTTTTTCCCTCTAACTCCAGTCTCTTCCTGTGGAAATGCAACCCATTCTTCAGGGTTCAACTCAACTGCTGATATTTTTCTGAAAAGTTTCTAGGTTTCTGAAAAGCAGTACAAAGGAGTAGGTGTTGGAGAGCACTACCTCAGCAATGTCTATTTACTTGCTATGTATTTTGTAAAAGGGAAACAAACCCAATATGATGGAGCCCTGAAGGGGAACAGGATTTCCCTGGGTCTTCACTTGGCCCTGGTCAATCACAACTCAGAAGGCTGTAGGAATTTGCAGTTTGCCAGTAAGTCTGAAGCACTGTCATTCTTAATTTTTTTTTTTTTTAACATTTATTCATTTTTTGAGAGACAGAGTGAGACACAGAGTATGAGCTGGGGAGGGGCAGAGAGAGGGAGACACAGAATCTGAAGCAGGCTCTAGGCTCTGAGCTGTCCACACAGAGCCCGATGGGGGGCTCGAATTTGCAGACTGTGAGAACATGACCTGAGCCAAAGTCAGACGCTTAACTGACTGAGCCACCCAGGCGCCCCTGAAGCACTATCATTCTAGGAAAGTAATACCAATGAGAAGCTATTCTAAAAAATATAGATAGGTAATCCGTCTTGATTTTCATAAAGCACAAAAGAGGATATCAAAGAAAGGACAGGATTTTAAATTTTCTCATAGTCTCTAGGTAATTAATTGCGTGCATTAGCTTTTAATTGTGGATCCCCTTTTCCTCACCTGCACTGGTTTTTGTGTGTAGCTTTCTAATCTCTTCCCCCAACTACATTTACTTTCCCTGCAATAAGAAACTCTCTGGAAGCACAGTTCAAGCCACATCCCCGCCTCTGAAGCTGTCGGGTGTTCCCACCACATGAATATACTCCCCTGCTGTGGGACTGACCAGTCGTCTGCAGTCTGGTCACTGTGCACTTCCTGCCAGCCCCTTCTGCTGCCCTGTCTGATCCCATGCTGTTCCTTGAGTAACTCTCACTACCCTTTCCCTGCGTCCACATGATTTTTCTGTCTCTTAACTAGTGTGCCATCTTTCTCTTCCATTCTTTCAAGTCCTAACTCTAACTTTTCCTGACGCCTAGAATCACTCTTTCTAGCTCTCCAGTCTCCTAGGATCACTCTTTCTAACTCTCAGCCACTTGGAATAGTCTTTTATTTTTCCAGCTTGATGTATACTGTCCTTATTTAGGATTCTTAGGAACCAGGAATTGTCTCGTTATGTGCCTACTTGAATGTTTATGATGGAGTATGCAACTGTCCATTACCTTTAAGTGGAATATTCCCTGAATTGTAAGAAGTCGTTCTTGTTGCTTTTGTGGATTACTTTTAAAATTTTTTGGATTTCCTTTTTTTAGATTCCTAAAGTCATACCGAATGCTTGTTACAGGCAGTGCCATACAGGTGGAATACTTCATGGTTTTCAAAGTAGTTTTTCCTTTTTGAAATGCACACAAAACATGAAGTCAAGGGACAGCTTGATAATACATCTTAATTTCAGCAGGGCAGAGTAATGTAATATAAGTGGACTCAAGCTAATTTTGGACTTCTGTACTGATACGTTTAATAGATGTTGTCAAACTATCAACTTCCATAAACCTCTGTCTTGTTCAGTTTAAAGTGTGTGTGTGTGTGTGTGTGTGTAGTAGCAGTTTGCAGGTACCACAAAATATGGAGGGAAGCCAGTAGAGAATTACAGTTCGGAAAGATTTTAGGCTGAAACACTAAAGTGACACCAACAAGAATTAGTTTAAATGGAATAAACGTTAAGTCCAATTAGGATTAATAAAAATCGTATTGTATGAGCCTAAAATATGGACAGAAATCTGTCTTTTATTTTCTTTCTTTTTTTTTTTTTTTTGTTTTTTTTTGATGTGAGGGCCAATGTGTTTGTTATAGGCACATTTTGAGTCATTTTGATTCAAATAGGATTTCCTTGCTTTAAAAGGTGGGAATGCAGCCTTACTTTAGGAAAATACACATAATTACACACAGTGTTCTTCATTCATTAATAGCCAGTTTTCATGTGAAATTGGTGTTTGATTCTTGGTGTCTTTGTTTTCGTTGTTTTCAAATGGAACAGTGCTTGGCTAAATTCCATTCGGTGGGAGAAGAGGTTTAGTATGTTGAGTAGACTTGAAACTATGTTTGCAAGGGAGACACTTGGAAAGTTGTTGATTGTTCTAGGGGCTGGTCTGGAAGATCATGGAAGTCATTACCTGACTGTAAGAAGCGTCGTCACAATGCTGGATCTGGCCCAGGAGCAGAATGACTGGTTATGGACTGAGCTTCCCTTCCCTCAAGTTCTTAGCAAGGCAGCTGTCTGATCATGTCTGGGACAGCGCAGCAGGGCTTTCTAGCACGTGGAGGGAGGTAAAGTAAATCAATTCCAAGATCCCTTCTCATTCAATAATCCTATGATACCAGGGCATGCACAGTGCAGGAGCTATGTAGGTAGTTCTGTACTTTGAGTGAGTTTTGTCAAGAGAGAAATAGAAAAAGTAGTGGGAAGAACTACTCTTACATTGACTTATTTTAACATAAAAACCACTTGATCTTTAATCTGTCCTCATCTTTCTCAGATGTTTATAAGCTTTACATGGGGAGAATGTTGAGTCAGGATAGGTGTCCGTATGTTTTTATCACATTTGGACTTGACATGTACATCCAACCATAGGGTATATTTGTGTTCAGTATTTTAATAGGCTCTTAGATCTCAAGCTTAGTTTAGAAGTGCTTCTTTCGGGGGCACCTGGGTAGGTTAAGTGTCCAGCTCTTGAATTTGGCTCAGGTCATGATCTCATGGTTCATGAGTTCAAGCCCCACATCGGGCTCCGCACTGAAGATGTGGAGCCTGCTTGGGATTCTTTCTCTCCCTCTCTCTCCTTCCTTTCCCCACTCACTCACTCTCTCAAGATAAGTAAACTTTTTTTTTTTTTTTTTAATTTTTTTTTCAACGTTTTTTTATTTATTTTTGGGACAGAGAGAGACCGAGCATGAACGGGGGAGGGGCAGAGAGAGAGGGAGACACAGAATCGGAAACAGGCTCCAGGCTCCGAGCCATCAGCCCAGAGCCTGACACGGGGCTCGAACTCACGGACCGCGAGATCGTGACCTGGCTGAAGTCGGACGCTTAACCGACTGCGCCACCCAGGCGCCCCAAAATAAGTAAACTTTTAAAAAAATGCTTATTTTTGTCACCTGGTGAATGGTATATAATAATATATATATAGTTTAAGTCAGGACTATTCTTCATGTCCGTGGACTCCAAATTTCAATTATAAAATTATGTGAGTAAAAAAATTCTTGACTGGGGCACCTGGGTGGCTCAGTCACTTGAGCATCCAACTTCAGCTCAGGTCATGATCTCACAGTTTGTGAGTTCGAGCCTCACGTCAGGCTCTCTGTTGTCAGCCTGTCAGCATAGAGTCTGCTTCAGATCCTCTGCCCCTGCCTCTACCACTCCCCTGCTTGTGCTCTCCCAAAAAGTACATAAATATTTTTAAAAATTCTTGAATATACACTACTAATGTATTTATCAATTATATACGTGTGTTCATTATAATTATAATGCAACACAAAAATAGACCTTAGGATGAGATGAAAAAATTCTTTTTCTTTTCCGTTTTTTAATTGTGGTAAAAGACACATGACATAAAATTTACAATCTTAATCATTTTTTAAATTTACTTATTTTTTAATTTATATCCAAGTTAGTCAGCATGTAGTGCTAAAATGATTTCAGGAGTAGATTCCATTGATTCATCCGCTACATATAACACCCAGTGCTCATCCCAACAAGTATCCTCCCTAATGCCCCTTACCCATTTAAGCTCATCCCCTCATCCACAACCCCTCCAGCAACCCTCAGTTTGTTCTCTGTACTTAAGAGTCTCTTACGTTTTGTCCCCCTCCTTGCTTTTATATTATTTTTGCTTCCCTTCCCTTGTGTTCATCTGCTTGGTATGTTAAAGTCCTCATATGAGTGAAGTCATAACGATACTTGTCTTTCTCAGACTGGCTAATTTCGCTTAGCTTAATACCCTCTAGTTCCATCCACGTAGTTGCAAATGGCAAGATTTCATTCTTTTTGATTGCCGAGTAATACTCCATTGTATATATATATACCACACCTTTATCCATTCATCCGTTGGTGGACAATTGGGCTCTTTCCATACTTTGGCTATTGTTGGTAGTGCTGCTATAAACATTGGGGTATGTGTGCCCCTTCGAAACCTGTATCCCTTGGAGAAATACATAGTAGTGCAATTGCTGGGTCATAGGTTAGTTCTGTTTTTAATTTTTCAAGGAACCTCCATACTGTTTTCCAGAGTGGCTGCACCAGCTTGCATTGCCACCAACAATGCAAAAGAGATCCTCTTACTCCGCATCCTCACCAACATCTGTTGTTGCCTGAGTTGTTTATTTTAGCCATTCTGACTGGTGTGAGGTGGTATCTCGCTGTGGTTTTAGAAAGAACATTTTAATAATTTTTTTCCAACATCCCACTGAATCGTATTAGTAGCTGGAACACATACACCTCACTTTTTTTTTTTTTCAATATATGAAGTTTATTGTCAAATTGGTTTCCATACAACACCCAGTGCTCATCCCAAAAGGTGCCCTCCTCAATACCCATCACCCACCCTGCCCTCCCTCCCACCCCCCATCAACCCTCAGTTTGTTCTCAGTTTTTAAGAGTCTCTTATGCTTTGGCTCTCTCCCACTCTAACCTCTTTTTTTTTTTTTTTTCCTTCCCCTCCCCCATGGGTTTCTGTTAAGTTTCTCAGGATCCACATAAGAGTGAAGCCATATGGTATCTGTCTTTCTCTGTATGGCTTATTTCACTTAGCATCACACTCTCCAGTTCCATCCATGTTGCTACAAAGGGCCATATTTCATTCTTGTTGCCACGTAGTACTCCATTGTGTCTATAAACCACAATTTTTGTTTATCCATTCATCAGTTGATGGACATTTAGGCTCTTTCCATAATTTGGCTATTGTTGAGAGTGCTGCTATAAACATTGGGGTACAAGTGCCCCTATGCATCAATACTCCTGTATCCCTTGGGTAAATTCCTAGCAGTGCTATTGCTGGGTCATAGGGTAGCTCTATTTTTAATTTTCTGAGGAACCTCCACACTGTTTTCCAGAGCGGCTGCACCAGTTTGCATTCCCACCAACAGTGCAAGAGGGTTCCCGTTTCTCCACATCCTCTCCAGCATCTATAGTCTCCTGATTTGTTCATTTTGGCCACTCTGACTGGCGTGAGGTGATATCTGAGTGTGGTTTTGATTTGTATTTCCCTGATGAGGAGCGACGTTGAGCATCTTTTCATGTGCCTGTTGGCCATCTGGATGTCTTCTTTAGAGTAGTGTCTATTCATGTCTTCTGCCCATTTCGTCACTGGGTTATTTGTTTTTCGGGTGTGGAGTTTGGTGAGCTCTTTATAGGTTTTGGATACTAGCCCTTTGTCCAATATGTCATTTGCAAATATCTTTTCCCATTCCGTTGGTTGCCTTTTAGTTTTGTTGGTTGTTTCCTTTGCTGTGCAGAAGCTTTTTATCTTCATAAGGTCCCAGTAGTTCATTTTTGCTTTTAATTCCCTTGCCTTTGGGGATGCACACACACCTCACTTTGGAAACCATTGTTCTTTGGCATAGAACTTGGGACCTTGGTTTCCCATTTGTTTTTAAGCTGAAGAGCTTCTAGCAACTTAAGGATGCATATGGATCCATAAAAGAGTAAAAGCAAGTGAAATGTATAAAGGGTCCACGCTGCATATAAAACACGCAAAGCCTGCAAAAAGTATAAGACCCAGTCTACCCTTGAAAAAGTAGACTGGTAGAAGGTACACGGCAGCACTTCTTGAGTAGTTAGCCCATTTAGTTTGGAATGTGACACTGTGACTTAAGACTGAAGAGAGAGATTTTCCTTAATGTGCATAATGGTGATCTTTGAAATCCTAGAAATGGTGTTTATTTCTAAGGCAGTATATAGTAAAAAGAAAAAGCTGTGTGTAAAACTTTGGAAAGCCTTGCCATTTGGAAGATGGGTAGAGAAGGAGCCAGGAACAGTGACTAAAAGAGCAGGTGACAGGGACACATTGAGCGTACCAGGATACTACCGGCTCCGGGAGTCCTGTGAGAAGAGTGAGCAAAGGCCGGGCAGTCAGAGGCGTGAACTGCCATCATTCAGTGAATGCCTGCTTCGTGCCAGGGTGTGGATTAGATGCATTTCTGAACTGCAGCGGTCGTCATCCCAAGTGCTGCTCTGAGGTCAAGGAAATGCGGTTTCGGGAAAATAGATGGGTTAGAAACTGGGTAGCAAGGAAGCAGATGTAGACCACTGACTTGAGAAGCCCAGGAAGTGTCCTATGGTAAATGTCCATACCTAAGTCAAGGCTTCCTTCAGAGAGGCCCGGAGCCCTGATGGCCAGGGAAACCTGATTGTAGTTCGGCACCAGTGCTCGAGCTTAAAATGTACTTGGCGTTGTCTATTTTTTAGGCACAACTAGCTTAATTTATATTTAAAGTGTTGGCATAAAATACTTAGAAACAAATATGCCATATTCAAATATAGCATCTTAACCGACGTTTTCAGTGTTTTAGTCCTCGGTGACATAAAATATACTAGTCATTCTAGGTAGCATGAAAATAGAGGATACCAAGTTATTGATTCATTTATTTAGGAATATATTGACATTATGATATCCTTCCTGGCCAGTTTAAACTATGAGACTTATTTTAGTCTTTTAACTCAAATGTAATAGTGGTTACTTTCTCAAAAAAACTCCCAGAAGTGCAATTTCGGAGTTAAAGGTCTCTACACAAGCTTCCACCCTGGCTGTCCTTTGACGTGGGTAAGGAGGCCATGCGTCCCAACGTGTTTTGCGTGGACAAATGGCAGAGGAGCCGTTCGGAAGCTCTTGTTAGCGGTGCAAGGACGATATTTTTAAAATCTATGTTAAAGTGTTTTTGTAAAGTTTCAAGCCCTTTGAGGTGTAGTGCAGTGGTTCTCCAAGACTGTGTGCGATGTGCTGGTGTGTGCTTTCACGCTATGAAAAGCAAGCTGTTAACTAGTGATTGCTGTAAAGTACCAAAGCTTGTAGACTCTTTTATGAATTGGAATGGTTTCAAGACTGTCTGTCCCCTGCAAGAACACCACTTAAGTAGCATTTCAGCATGCTTTCTTCAGAGGGAGAGAAAGAGCTCGAATTACATGCAGCAGGTAGAGAACCACACATACAAACTCTAGGTATGCCTGGTTGTCACAGATGCTAGTGTGAAATCGCATGTGCATCATAGCAGGAAGAAGATAGTTAAGAGTCACTGATGCGGGGGAAATCGCCTAGGTCTGTGTCAGTCGGGCGAACTTAGATTTGAATCTATCCCTGCCATTGAGAACCTGGGTGACTCTGAGCAGTAAACTCACTGCACATCTCTGAATCCCACTGTTCTCGTCTCTGAAATGAGGATAACCACCAGCTATTACATGGTAGAAAGGAAAACCCTCAAATATGGCCCTTGGCCATCTGACAGGTAGCAGCACTCCCTGGAAAAGGAGGTTGTGCAGATACATTTTGGCCCAGGGCATCCGGTCTGGGTAGGTGCAGATATTCAAAATATTTGAGGCTGTTTTGTGTTTTGAATGGATAGGCGGTGGGAAATACCTGTCTTAATTTGGAGCTTTTCTTCCCTTCCCTTGTTCTTTATAGTCTGGGTGGTGGTAATTAGTTTGTAGATAATAAGAGTAACTCGTGCTTTGTGGTAAATCATTCAGTCCGTACAGACAGATGGAAATAGAAGCCCCTTACTTTTCCATCCATACTGTGAAACTGGTTTTGTTTGTTGGTTGGTTTGGTTTGATTGGTTTGGGTTTCGGCTTCCAAATTCAAAGTGCCACTATTTTTTAATGGTTTGTTTGCACTGTGTAAAGGGGAAAATTCCCATGACCAGAGTCACCCTGCTCAGCTGTGATTTAAAACACCTTGAAAGCTCTAACTACAAAACTCACCAAGTCAATATAAAACCGGATTTTAATCGGCCCGAGTTGTGAAAGGCTCTAATTGAAGGGCCGGCCACTTGAGGGAAATGCCACAGCCCGCTGGACACGCCCTACGTGAGGGAGGCCTTGCCTCCACATCCATTTCCATAAGGGTGTTTGGTTGCATGAGCAAAGAACTTGAGGTTTACTGGTATTTTGTTGTTTTGTTCTCGAAAGTCTAACTACAGGCCTAAAAGAATTAATCTTCCTGTTGTGGGATTGATGTGACTACCGGCAGATCCCTGGGGGAAGATAGATTACAAGGAAAACTTGGAGTTTCAAAGGAAATGGTTTTAACGTACCAAGACCACGGAGTGACGCTTATGTCGAAATACAGAGGTTTGCCTTTCATATTCTAAGCTAGTTCTTCATTAACATAACTTGATCTAACGTGAAATAAAAAGTTCAGGGTCAAACGTTTTCACCCAAGAGGTTTGAAATTAGGATCCAATTAACCTGTATCCAAAGCTGATTAGTGGCTGTACCAGTCTGACCAGCCCTGCCACTTACCATATTAAGATGCTTCTACCCAGTAGGGAATAACTTAACCGATTATCCCAAATGATGCCCACTCCTCAGCCACGCTGTCCCTCTGCTTTCCGTAACCTCCTTCTGCCCCACCAACAAAAGGGATGACCCTGCGGCAGCACTGTGGCCCAGGACCTGTCTGACCAGCCCGCGCCCCACCAGTTGTTAATACCGTATTTCGAATGTTCGTCCCTGTGTCAACAAGAGCTGAATGGCACTGCAGCGATTAATCCACAACCAGCATTTGGCAGTTTTTCCCTTAAGACCGAACAGAGGAATGTGATGTATGCGTTAAATGGTCAAATGCAAAACTGGGAATGGCAAATCTCAGGGGAAAACCACACGCTTGCTTAACTCTCGTAATTCTTCTGTATTGTCCTCTATTCCTTCTCCCTTTTCCATCTACTCAGATCTTCTCTTATTGCAGCCTGAGAGGACACTGCCCCATTTTGTTTGGTCCATGTATCATTGGGTCTTGACGTGGGTACCTCGAGTCGGTCAGTGTCAGTGTCAGCTGTTCTACTGTCAATGACGGGATCGCTGGCAGTGTTGATCTTACTGAGCTACTGTTCTAACACTGAGATCCACTTATTTTTCTTCTAAGGAAAGGCAAAATGTAATTCTGCCCTGTGGCTTACTGCTGCTACCAGATGTTTTATTGACCTTTCATTAGCCTCCCAAAGATCTAACAGTCTATTCTTTTCAGTTCTGATCGTGTTGAGGGGAATGATTGTTTCTTGTCATTTGGGATGAAGCAGTATGGTGTGAGAATTTAGAACGTGGGCTCTGACCTCACCTGTGTTTGAGTTTCAGCCTTGCCTTTTCCCTTTGTGACTTTAGGTAAGTCACCTAACCTGGCCAGACCTATGTAGTCATCGGCAAAGTAGGGACGATGATGAGAGTTAGTTACCTCTTAAATGGGATGTAAGCACTGGATGCTTAGAGCGAGTGTTCAGTAAATGTTAACCATACACAATAAGCAGTCTACTTTTCTGACCCTGGCAGATAAGCCACTTGAATGGGAAAGTCACTTGATTACTCTGAGTTTCAGAAAATGGGAAAGCACCTATGGGACAGTTTGCTCAGCAATTGCCGAGGGCCTTTATGGGACATGATGATGGACAAAACAGACCATTGGTGTTCATGGCGCTTACACAGAAGTAGGGCAAAAAGGATTGATTTTTCAGCCAGAGAAGGTGAAGAAATGCCACATATACAAGTTATAGAGCCAAATGTGCTTCTCCCTCACAAGAGAGTAGGTTTTATTCTCCACAACACGAGTGAAGCCTTCTAGGAGCTACAGAGACAACATCAGTAGAACCAAACAAGGGCCAGTAGTTGGTGACTTCATTTACTGAGGGGTTTATAGATGCCTGCGTGTGAACTTAATGCTGCCTGTCTGGAGCACGGGCCTCAGTTGTGCCAGAACTGACCAGGTCAGCCAGTGGTTACCTATTCTGCTAGCTCCTGTGGGGACAAAGGTTAAGTGACATCTGGAATGTATCTCGAGTGATCTGGAACCCTAGGTGGTAAACCAGAAGTTCCGGGGCACAGGTGGTGTTTTTTTTATCTCTTCTAGTTGAAGGTCTTGCCTAGAGGAGGTGTGGGAAGGGAGCAGATGGTTTTACACACAGTATCAGGTAAGAGTTTGTTTTTCTGGACTGCGGTTTATAGTATCAATATTTCAAGGCTCTAAAGGGGCACCTGGGAAACTGATGCCAAAACAGGACTGGAAGTGCAACAGGGTAGGGGACATGCCTGTGAAGGACCGAGGGAGAGGGTAGGAATATTCCTGGAAAGCCTCCAGACTACCAGGCAGTTCTCACGCCTGTGAAGGGAGAACTGATAGGAAAGGAAGAACTGGGGAGAAGCGTCAGACTGCCACGCAGTCCTGAGAAAGCTTTCTGCCAGGCCGATGGGGTGTTCCTAAGCAGAAGTTGCCCGAGAGAGGCCTCCTGTGCAGGGGAGGGCTGGGCAGTGGTTGGGGGCCGGGTGGGCAGTGGGTGGAGGGTGGCCCCAGAAGGAAGACCGCTGGATCCAACAGGGCCACAACTGGGGCTGTCAGCTGGGTTCCCATGGCCTAGGAGATTTGAGCAGCACGCTTTCACGGGTGCCAGAGATCCTACAGCCGCATATCTTTATGGGGAGCTGTGGCCTATGAAGGTCGGTCCTTAGGAATCTGTAGACAAAAGACCCACCTCTGGATCAATCAGCCACGTATCAGGGCCTGGGGGTGCAACCCTAGGCTTGATAGACAGGTCCTTGCCTTCATGCAGTTTGTAGTCCTCGGGGAAGACAGGTATTGTCAAAGTACCACAGGCGTGCCCTTCTCTAGATAGGTGGCCATCAGATTCCTCTCAGGAGGCCAGGTAACCTCGGCCTTGCAGGCTGAGGAAACAGCAAGTACAGAGCCCGGAGGCAAGAAAGAGCCTAGCCTGTTCTAGGACTGGAAGGGCCCCGTGTGCTGGAGTGAAGGGAACATTCGGGATGGTGTGGCATGGGATGAGGTTTGGAGGTGGGCAGGAACCAGATGAGGCAACGCTTTGTCACCTGTGGTGATGCTTTTGGACTTTATTTCAAATGCAGCGGGAAGAATGGAAGATGTTCTGAGAAGGAGAGGGATGTGACTCGATTGGCATTTTGTCGGGAGCACCCTTCCTGCCATGTGGAGGATCATCTGGAACGTGGCGAGCGTGGGAGTGGGAGACAATTAGGAGACTACCAACAATCCTGGCAGGTGGCGGTGGAGACTTGGTCCTGGGTGGTGGCAGGAGATGAATGGGCTGACCGAAAAGATTTTAGAGGTAGAACCAACAAGACTCGCCGATGGCTTCTCTATGAATGAGAGAAAAGGAGGAATCGGAGCCCACTGCCAGGCTTCTGGCTTGGTCAGCTGGGCAGGTGGTGACGCCATAAACTGACCTAATGGGGAAGATGGGTGAGGGGAGAGTTTTGGGAACAGCACGTCAGGAGTTTAAGAACTCACCTCTGGACAGGTTTGCGATGGCCATTAGCCCAGCGGCAATGTCAAGTACGTCGTACTTGAAGCACGCGGGTCCAGGTGCGTATATGATTCTCAGGGAGGGATTGGCTGAAGATAGAAATTACAGAGTGGTCAAACATGCAGAAGGTATTTATTTAAAAAAAAAAAAATTTTTTTTAACGTTTATTTATTTTTGAGACAGAGAGAGACAGAGCATGAATGGGGGAGGGTCAGAGAGAGAGGGAGACACAGAATCGGAAGCAGGCTCCAGGCTCCGAGCTGTCAGCACAGAGCCCGACGCGGGGCTCGAACTCACGGACTGTGAGATCATGACCTGAGCCGAAGTCGGACGCTCAACCGACTGAGCCACTCAGGCGCCCCCATGCAGAAGGTATTTAAAGCTATGGGACTGGGTAAGATCACTTCGAGGGGAGGAGCCCTGAGCAGAAGCCAGCAGTCAGATGAAGTAGAGGAAGAGGAGTCAAGAAAGGAGAGCAGAACCAGGGGAGGAACAAGTCGAGCAGCTCGGAGAGGAGGGTGCCTCAGGGAGGGAGCACTCACTCCCTGGTAAGTGTCTCAGAGAGGAGAGCCAGGAAGAGGAAGCTAGCAAAGTCTTGGCGGCAGGTGGGCATATTGGTGATCTTAACAAGATCATTTTGGAGTGAGTGGTGACAAGGGAAGCCAAAAATAAATGGGTTAACGAAGGAACGGGAGTTGGGAAGGTGGAAAGAGCAGGGGTAGAGCGCCCATCTCAAGAGTTCTCTTGTGAAACTGAGGGAAGGGCTAATCACTGGAGGAGTCTCAGAGAATCTTAAATATGTGTGTGTTCTAAAAATGGAGTATGTTCGGGGCGCCTGGCTGGCGCAGTCAACACCCGACTCTTGATCTTGGGGTGGTAAGTTCGAGCCCCGTATTGGGTGCAGAGATTACTTAAAAATAAAATCTTGAAATAAAATGGGACAAGTTGTAAAAAGAACATCGGGACTAATAGTCTTTGTCCCACTTTGCCGATTAGATCCTCAAACAAAACAGAACAAAACCTGCCCGCAGCCACTGGGTAGAGACGGCTGGGTCCACACGCACTCCCACTGGATCAGGACGGTTGGGGTGAGTGTTAGCAGGTAGGAGTCCTTGGAGGTGGTCCCGAGTGGCATCAGTCAGATGTCTCTAACCTAGGTGTGAGGTGATGAACCGGAAGCTCCTGAGAGTGCTGACTGAGGACTTCGGCAAGGCCAGCCTCTGACGGCTTCGATAAAGACCTGTGGCAGCAGGAGAGAGAAGCATTCCCCTTCCTCAGCAGGCAACAGCAGCAACTAGAGGAAGGGCCAGGTTGGCACGCGGGCCTTGGGAACATGAAGGTGGACACTCGACAAGTAACAAGGTCTCCTGAGATCCAGCCGCACCGCACGCTGCCAGTCAAGATTTGCCAGGTGTAGGGCAGACAAGCAGCCGGCTATTCACAGCGCAAAAGGTCGTGAGCCGAAAGTCCTCTGTTGTCATTCCTTTTGTGAGGGTTTTCCAAATTCTTGATGGTTTCTGGCAAGCAGTTGACCTGGAGAGCAACTGTCACGCCAGAACGATGGATTTCTGGTGAGAGCCAAAGTCTACCTGGGAAGATCTGGAAAAATGTGCTTGCCAGAAATTCCATAATTTCACCAAAAGGCCTTTACGCTGACATTTGAAAGGGTGAGAAAAGAGCTCAGGTGAAACTGTAAATGTTGGTATTCATAAGAAAGTGTGTGTGGCTGAGACAGAGCAGTTGGAGAATCTGTTAATTTTCATGGAACAATGGGAAAGGGTAAGGAATCGTATATTGGGTTTCAAGTTAGGAGATTGTATTAGGCAAAGGGAACTTGCGATGTTAACACCTGTATTAGGCAAAGGGAACTTGCGATGTTAACACCTGGAATCCCCAGGTACCCCAGAAGCAGGATGAGGACTGGGATATGGAAGGCCTAATATAAGGGGTGACAGGGTCAGTGTGTGTCCCCAAATTAGAAGTGAAGTGACGACAAGTGATTTCGCCGTGGGGGTTATTACAAAACTTGGGGACCACGGGATCCAGCATCTGTAGGCCATGGTCTCCGAATCCTGATTCGAGAAAGAGGCAAGATGTAGTTAAGCATGTAGTTCAGTTCTCTGATCCTTTACCAGAATGGTCTACTAAAAGCACGCGTTTGGCAAACTTGTGACGTGTTGATGATTTCATCGCTGAGATGAAGAATGAAAAATGACAGCCTATTTAGATAGACTTTTCTCCTAAAAGGAAACATGTATGGTTGCAAGTTCACAGTTTCATATAGAAAAGGTATTGAGACTAACAGTGGAAAAGGGGTGTGGGAAAAAGAGCAAACACCGTGCCCAGATTCTAGTAGGGAGAGCCTGGGTAAGCAGAGAGCGTGGCTCTAGGGCAGGATGGGGCTCAGCTCTGGGGTGTAGGAGGCTTTGCTTGGATGGGGTGCACACTATGGTAAGTTTAGAGACCCCTGGGTAGGACTTCATGGCCAGAAAGGAAAAGGGGCCATGGTATAAGAGAGAGAGCCCTCAGAAAGGCAGTTTGGTCACATGAAAGAAGGCACTCGGGTACCTCAGAGGCCCCGGGACAGTGACGGAGCGCTCTCCTGGGTGGGAGGTACCCGGAGGGCTCCTGAAGCTGAGGCTTTTCCGACTGGGGCTAGTCAGCACTTAGAAATTGTGTTTAGATGTATGGAAACCAATTTGACAATAAATTATATTAAAAAAAGAAATTGTGTTTAGAGGGCAAAGGTTAAGAAAGGAGGGGCATGGTGTAAAGACAACAGCTGACCAAAAATTGCAGGACACGGCTGGGGAGGGATTGGTAAAGAATCAACCCGGAAATGATGGGGACCTTCCAGAAAACATGGCTTTGTCAGCATCTGTTTCTGTGGTCCAGGATCAGGCTTTTCCCTTTGGATCTGCTGAACTCTAAGCCATCCCCAGTCCATCAGGGTCACGACTAACACTGAGAAGTTCTGCTGTGAATATACTGAACGGTGTCCCACGCATGTGCCACTGGCTAAGGCTGTGGACGGGAGCGTCAGCATCGCTTGGCCTGCAGGTAATAAATGCAGATTCCTGACCACCCCCGCCTTCCTTCTGTCCTCAACCACTTCAGAATGGAGCTCCACCCCCCAGGAATCTGTATTTCAGACATGGTCCTCAGATGATTCTATCCAAAAATAGAGTTTCAGAATCACCAAGCTAAGTAGTCTGCCCCCACCCCTGATGCTCAGGGCCCCCATGGGTATGTGGGCTTACAGCCTGAAGGTCTCTTTTTATCTGCCACAGCTTCACTGCAGCTGAAGAGACAACAGACAAGATTTCCTATGGAATAGAGCCTTTAAAAAAGTCATAACTTTTCTAATGGTTCGATTTGCAGTGATTTTCAATTCTACACGTTAGAAAAATACAGATGTCCAGGCCCCCAGCCCAGCTCAATTAAGTCAGGATGTCTGGGGTGGGTTCCAGGCTTTTTTTTTTTTTTTCTTTTTCCTTTCTGTTTTGTTTTGCCTTTATCTTTCAAAGTGGTTCTGATGTACAGCCAGGGTGGAGAACCGTCCCTGTTTAAACGTTAGAAGGACTCTATTCTTCGTGATACCTTTAAGTCAACAAATAACTCCTTTCCGGTTCCTCTCCATCAAAGATACCTCTCTGAATTAGAAAAGATGAAACAAATCTGGTTAAAAGAGAACACTCTATCTATAGAGGTGCTGCACAAAATAGATTTGTGTCTCTTGGCCCCAAAAACTTGCTTTCAGGGCGCTGAAAAGATTTGCAGATAAAACTGAGTAGCCATGGGTTCTTACAGGGCATGGGAAATGAGAACGTCAAAAGACAGGAGTCACAGAAACATCAGCCCAATTGTCCCAAAGGTGACTCATGGACAGTACAAGCCAGTAAGTCCGCATCTGTTTCCTGGAAACGTTATAGCATGCTTAATTAAAAAGTTGTGTGACTTTAAAGAATCAGTAAGGAAGAGCAGACTGTTCCTGTTTGGGTAGGTCAGGGAGTGCTGGCGATGGAGGTTGTCCCCACATCTGACAAGATCGCACAAAATAACCTCACATGCCATGGGGGAGAGACGTGGACCGAGTTATTACTCAGTTTATGTGAATTTACAGCCTGCTTGAACACATCCAAAGGGACCTCTAGTCCTGTTTCTTTCTTTCTTTCTTTTTTTTTAACGTTTGTTTATTTTTGAGACAGAGAGAGACAGAGCATGAACGGGGGAAGGTCAGAGAGAGAGGGAGACACAGAATCTGAAACAGGCTCCAGGCTCTGAGCCGTCAGCACAGAGCCCGATGCAGAGCTCGAACTCATGGACCGCGAGATCATGACCTGAGCCGAAGTCGGCCGCCCAACCGACTGAGCCACCCAGGCGCCCCTCTAGTCCTGTTTCTAATACTAAGATTCTTTGAAAGCTATAGTTGTGAACCTTCTTATTATGAAAGTGAATTTAATGGAAGGGATTTTGTCCCAAGTGATGTTATACTCTAACCGTGGAAGATACACGTATATATTCTCAGAATTAGAAAGAATGAAACAAATATGGTTAAAAGAGAGCACCATATAGGTACCTGTACAAAATATAGTTATGTATCTTGGCCACACATACCCACACACAAACACATATATTTGGGGACAGGGTTGGAATAGCCCAACTCATATTCTTCCACATTAAACCCGTCTAAAACCTCCCCCTCCCCCCCCC